>NC_086102.1:123071007-123108507 GCF_963921235.1 Mobula hypostoma
GCGTCTCAGCCCAGACCCCAGGCAGACTCCGGTGCTTCTGATAAAGTTGGGCTGCAATCCTCCAGAGGCAGACTGCATTGATGCCTTCGGTGGCATTATGGATCAGTCGGAAAACTGGCTGGAATGTTGGCAGATGGAAGCTAATCCCAACTGTGAGGCAATGGAATTTGGGAAGTGAAATAGGACAGCAAATAGCTAGACAGAATGGACTGTTAATGAACAGAGCTTGAAGTCCAATGTTGTTTCAAAGCCACAACACATCGATAGGGTGGTGAGGGAAATATATGATACACTTGTCTCCATAGGTTGAGACGCAGAATATAAGAACTGGAGGTTCATATTGCAACCCTACAAATTACTGGTTAGAGCACACATTGTGTGCAGTTCTGGTCACCAAACTTTGAGGAAGAATGTAACTGGGCTGGAGAGGATGCAGAGGAGATTCAGCAGGGTGCTTCACCTCAGTCCTGGAGAGATTGTGAGGGCTGGACTGGATTAAAGAAAGCTGAGGGGCGACCTGAGGAAAGTGCATCAAGGCTTTGTCATAACCTTTCTGCCCCCTAAGATGGGGGGGGGGTTAAAAAATAAGAGGGTATAGGGTTAAAGTGAGAGGGAGGAGCTTCAAAGGGGCTGAGTTGAAAGTTTATTTTCTCCCATAGAGAGAGTGTTGCTATCAGGAAGGTGCCTCCAGAGCAGATGGTGAAATTAGATGCAGTGCCCACGTTTAACAGATATTTACATGAAAGGACGCGGTCGCTAAGCAGGTAGATTGGATTAGTGTACAGGCAGAAAGAGGTCTGCATGGATCTGACGGGCCAAGTGGCCGTCCAACTCCATGGCTATGTCTATGACAAGAAACGCAGGCTGCTGAGGTTAGCGGCAAGCTCCTGTTACTGCTCACTCTTAAAGAACTGCAAGGTACACAGGCTGCTTTGGTCCACTGTCCTGTCAGTGGGATGGGAGATCACGGCAAAGTCAGTCACCAGCGTCCAAACTTGCTCCGATGAGCTTGTGAGCAGACAGCCGGACAGCGAGCACCTTGCACGCTTATGTTGTGTTTTCCCTGGAGTCTGGGTGAGGGGAGAGTGGAAGGGGAAGGGAGAATTAGCTGGGCCTTAGCAACTAGTATCGGGGCCGAAGCCGGTATCGCCAGGGAAGTGTTCCTCAGTGTACAATCACTTTAAAGCGGCAGCAGCGTCTGGTCCGAACACACCAATGACACTCAAGATGCTGCCATGCTGTAAAAAGAATGCTCCTCCAAGGGGCAGTGTGCATCAATACATCAATTAATAGATCAACAGAAATAACTCGATAAAAAGGAAATTAAATGAACTTTGATTTCACAGTTCTGAATGCTTTGGAGTTGCAGAGCACAATAACAACACTAGAGGGCAGGCACGCCAAGAAAAAAGTCCGCCGCAATTTCCGAGACGTGTAATTAATTTAATATAATTGCAAAACCTTTAAAATAAACGAAAATGTTACAAAATAGAATGGACCAGATCTACATACATGGAATCAGATCAATCGAATATTCTCTTTTGGGTAAGGTGTTAACTAAAACCACTCGAGATGTACTTTAAAATAAATCTTGTAATAAGAAATGTTCAAACAGCAACGAAGCCACTTACTGTGCCTTATATACATTGTTCAAACTCCACATCGCGATCGATTGTTTCATTATTTTTTGCAGAAATAAGAAAATCGATTTAAAGGAAATTAGTGAAAAAACTAAATACCATTTGAGGAAGATAATAAGCCAGATTTTGCGATTCACTTTTGGGAGAATACATGGTATTGTATTCAATTCTAAATAATCGCAGCATTTTGTACAATGAATAGTAACCGCGCCAATCATTAGGACGGAATTACGGCACCATAAAGGTTGTAAAGTGCGTCTAATATTGATCAGCAGCTCCTTAAAGGGTTAACGGGATAGGCAGACCGAGATCTGATTAACAGCAGAAACACAATGAAAGTCTAATAAAAATGTTTTACAAAACAACAGTTATGCAAACGTTTAATATTTAGCTTTAATTTTTATAAGAATTGAGTTTAAACTACAGAAAGAATTCCCCACATATTTTCCATCGTTAATCATACCCGTCACTTAGAAATACAATCTACTGATTTCTTCAAAAATATAGTCTCGAAGCTGCAGTTGCTGTTTTTAAAATAGTAAGTTTCAAAAGTTTCCAGCGAAGTTACAGAACTTCTCACACATACACGATGTTTTACTACCTGCCAACGATACTATTCCTTCTCTCAAAAGACGATGAAACCTTCAAAATTCGACTCTTCCTTTGCAAGTTGATCCTCGAAATTTTATTTTTACATGGCCCAACAACGAATGAAACAAAAATGGGAAGGTGAAGTTTTTGGGGATTCTTTTTCCAAGCGAGGAGGAATGCAACCAACTGAGAGTTGGGCGTCTCTAAACTGGGAGGACCTCAAAAAATTATACTCAGACTTAATGCCTTACAAAGACGAACTCAACCTCCCCAAAGTGCTTTCCAAGAACCATTACTCACAGTAGTCGCAAACCCCCTTTCTCAGGGTTCCAACTCACCACCCGCACTGCCGCCCGTAGCCGTTAGGCGGCGCCATTTCTCCAGAAAGCACAGACTGTCAGATCGATTTCCGAATGCTCCGCTCAGACCCCCGTCGCACATTATCCTTGTTATCTTTACCCATATGCTTACAAAAAAAAGATTTGTAATTTTCCAGCCATGCACTGACTACATTCATTCAGCCCATTCCAACTTGAGATTTAGAGCATGCCCTTCTGACTAAATTAAGAAAGAACTGGTCACCTGAACGTCAGGTTGATTTGAAGTTCTGTCAGGAGATTAAGGTTGGTTTTACACATCTGGACGATGAGATAGATTGATTCCTTGAGGAGATGCCTGCTGCATTAGATTCCCAGGGATCTGTGCCTGGTTCTGAGCCCAGTGCAACTCACCAAATGGAGTCTCTGATCTCTTGTTTGTGCCTGGAATTGACTTATTGGGAAGCCTTTCGCTTTTTGACTCAGAGTGGCCATCCAACACAATAGACTACAGTCCTTCTTCCTCCAAGTTCTCATCTCCCTGAAGATACACAGGACCAAGGACCATCCTAGCCCCTCGCATCGATCCATCGACTGCCATGATTGAGAACCTTCAGTTGGGAAAGCAGCCAATCGCTGTTGCCTGTGGGAGCTTACTGTGTACTGATTGGCTGCCGTGCTTGCCGCCGTAAAATGGTGATCACCCTTCCCTGGAGGTCCCGAGGTCACAGAAGATGCTGCTGAACAACAAGTTTTAGCTTTGCTAATTGCACAATGTAGTGAGAGCCCACCACAGAGACATCCTTATTCCCAAGCTGTTTATTAGTGGACACGGTTAGTGGAAGAGCTGGCACACAGAGTATTCACTTTGGTTAACCAACCACTATCATAAGATCAAAAGACACAGGAGCTGAATTTGGCTCCTTGGCCCATCAGGTCTGTTCTACCATTCCATCATGACAGACTTACTTTCCCTCTCAGCCGCACTCTTCTGCCTTTGACACCCTGACCAATCAAGCGTCTATCAACTTCCGCTTTAAATATACTCAATGACATGGCCTCCACAGCCGTCTGTGGCAATGAATTCCACAGATTCACTACACACTGGTTAAAGGTATTTCTTCTCACCTCTGTTCTCTGTTCTAAATGGAAGTCCCTCTGTTCTGAGGCTGTGCTCTCTGGCCCTAGACTCACCCACTATAGGAAACACCCTCTCCTCTATCTAGACCTTTCACTCAATCCAGGTCTTTTAATATTGGATAGGTTTCAATCAGATCCCCCTTCAATCCTCTAAACTCCAGACTCAGATCCATCAAATGCTCCTCACACCTGTACGTTAACCTTTTCATTCCCGGAATCTTTCTCCTGAGCCTCTTTTGGACCCTCCCCAATGCCAGCACATCTTTTGGGGCCCAAAGCTGTTCGCAATACTCGAAGTGTGGTCTGACCAATCCTTATGAAGCCTCAATATCACGTCTTTGCTCTTATATTCTAGTCCTCTTGAAATGACTGCTAACATTACATTTGCCTTCCTGACCACTGACTCAACCTGCAAGTTAACCTTTAGGGAGTCCGGCATAAGGACTTTCAAGCCCCTTTGCACCTCTGGTTTTTGAACTTTCTCCCTGTTTAGAAAACAGTCTACCTCTGTATTTGTCTATCAAACTACATGACCATACACTTCCTTTCACTATATTCCGTCTGCCACTTCTTTTCCAATTCTCCCAATCTCTCTAGGTCCTTCTGCAGACTCCGTTTCTTCAACACCACCTGCCCCTGCACCATTCTTTGTCTCATCCACAAATCTTTGACACATAACATGTAAAGAATTGGTCCCGACACCA
Organism: Mobula hypostoma; assembly: GCF_963921235.1. NCBI lineage: Eukaryota > Metazoa > Chordata > Chondrichthyes > Myliobatiformes > Myliobatidae > Mobula > Mobula hypostoma. The sequence goes on from NC_086102.1 coordinate 123,075,400, forward strand.
ACTCCTGCGGAACACCATTAGTTACCAGCAGCCAGCTGGTAAAGGGCTTTATTCTCACTGTTTGCCTCCTTCCAGTTCAGCCAATCTTCTATACATGTTGGTCTCTTTCCTGTAATACCATTGGCTCTCATCTAGTTAAGCAGCCTCATGTCCAGCGCCTTGTCAAAGGCCTTCTGGAAATCCAAGTATACAGCATCCACTGACACTGTCTATCCTGCCTGTTATTTCCTCAAAAATTTCAACAGATCTGTCAGGCAAGATCTCCCCTTAAGGAAACCATGCTGACTTTGGCCTATTTTATCACGTGCCCCCAAGCAGCCTGAAATCTCATCCTTAATAATACACTCCAATAGTTTCTCAACCACTGAAGTCAGGCTAACTGGCCTGCAATTTTCTTCCTTTTGCCTCCCTCCCTTTTTAAAAAGTGGTGTGATGTTTGCAAATTTCTAGTCCTCTGGAAACATTCCAGAGTCTAGTGATTCTTAGTAATGCCTCCACAATCTCTTTAGCTATCTCTTTCAGAGCCATGACTTTTGACATGCCTTTTCTATCTCGTTTTGTAGTCTGTATCCCACATCCTGGCTACTGTTTGGAGGCAATAGACAATAGACAATAGGTGCAGAAGTAGACCATTCGGCCCTTCGAGCCTGCACTGCCATTCTGAGATCATGGCTGATCATCTACTATCAATACCTGGTTCCTGCCTTGTCCCCATAACCCTTGATTCCCCTATCCATAAGATACCTATCTAGCTCCTTCTTGAAAGCATCCAGAGAATTGGCCTCCACTGCCTTCTGAGGCAGTGCGTTCCACACCCCCACAACTCTCTGGGAGAAGAAGTTCCTCCTCAACTCTGTCCTCAATGACCTACCCCTTATTCTCAAACCATGCCCTCTGGTACTGGACTCTCCCAGAATCTGGAACATATTTCCTGCCTCTATCTTGTCCAATCCCTTAATAATCTTATATGTCTCAATCAGATCCCCCCCTCAATCTCCTTAATTCCAGCGTGTACAAGCCCAGTCTCTCTAACCTCTCTGCGTAAGACAGTCCGGACATCCCAGGAATTAACCTAGTGAACCTACGCTGCTCCTCCTCCACAGCCAGGATGTCCTTCCTTAACCCTGGAGACCAAAACTGCACACAATACTCCAGGTGTGGTCTCACCAGGGCCCCGTACAAATGCAAAAGGATTTCCTTGCTCTTGTACTCAATTCCCTTTGTAATAAAGGCCAACATTCCATTAGCCTTCTTCACTGCCTGCTGCACTTGCTCATTCACCTTCAGAGACTGATGAACAAGTACTCCTAGATCTCTTTGTATTTCTCCCTTACCTAACTCCACACTGTTCAGATAATAATCTGCCTTCCTGTTCTTGCTCCCAAAGTGGATAACCTCACACTTATTCACATTAAACGCCATCTGCCAATTTTCTGCCCACTCACCCAGCCTATCCAAGTCACCTTGAATTCTCCTAACATCTTCATCACATGTCACACTGCCACTCAGCTTAGTATCATCAGCAAACTTGCTGATGTTATTCACAATGCCTTCCTGTGGCACCCCACTAGTCACCACCTGCCATTCCAAGAAACACCCATTCACTGCTACCCTTTGCTTTCTATCTGCCAACCAGTTTTCTATCCATGTCAATATCCTCCCCCCAATGCCATGAGCTCTGATTTTACCCACCAATCTCGTATGTGGTACCTTATCAAATGCCTTCTGAAAGTCAAGGTACACCACATCCACTGGATCTCCCGCGTCTATCTTCCTGGTTACATCCTCGAAAAACTCCAATAGATTAGTCAAGCATGATTTGCCCTTGGTAAATCCATGCTGGCTCGGCCCAATCCTATCACTGCTATCAAGATATGCCGCTATTTCATCTTTAATAATGGACTCTAGCATCTTCCCCACTACTGATGTTAGGCTAACAGGGCGATAGTTCTCTGTTTTCTCCCTCCCTCCTTTCTTAAAAAGTGGGATAACATTAGCGATTTGTCAATCGTCAGGAACTGATCCTGAATCTAAGGAACATTGGAAAATGATCACCAATGCATCTGCAATTTCCAGAGCCACCTCCTTTAGTACCCTAGGATGCAGACCATCTGGACCTGGGGATTTGTTAGCCTTCAGTCCCATCAGTCTACTCATCACCGTTTCCTTCCTAATGTCAATCTTTTTCAGTTCCTCTGTTACCCTATGTCCTTGGCCCATCCATACATCTGGGAGATTGCTTGTGTCTTCCCTAGTGAAGACAGATCCAAAGTACTTATTAAATTCGTCTGCCATTTCTCTGTTTCCCATAACAATTTCTCCCAATTCATTCTTCAAGGGCCCAACATTGTTCTTAACTATCTTCCTTCTTTTCACATACTTAAAAAAACTTTTGCTATCCTCTTTTATATTCCTAGCTAGCTTGCGTTCATACCTCATTTTTTTTCCCCGTATTGCCTTTTTAGTTAAGTTCTGTTGCTCCTTAAAGATTTCCCAATCATCCGTCTTCCCACTCACCTTAGCTCTGTTATACTTCTTTTTTAATGCTATGCTATCTCTGACTTCATACAACTCCTGCATATAAGGCCTGCATATAACTCCCATCAGGGTCTTTTTATCCTTGCAGTTTCTTAACTCTACCCACAAGGATTCAACATCTTCCGATCCTAAGTCACTTCTTTCTAATGATTTGGTTTCATCTCTCACCAACAGATGAAAGAGCCGCCCCATCCCTTTGCCTACCCGCCTGTCCTCTCGATGCAATCTGTATCCCTGGTCGTTAAACTCCCAACTGTGACTTTCTTTCAGCCACGACTCAGTGATGCCCACAACGTCATACCTGCCAAGCTCTAATTGGGCTACAAGATCATCATCTTAGGCTGAGATTATCATTTCCATACAGGGGCAGAATTGCAAGGGGACTGAATTATCTTGTCTCCTCATGCCTTTCCAATCCTCCCTAAAGAGGGATTGCAGGAACTGACGCAAGGTGAGTTGTGATCCATCAGCTGTCTTGATTAGACGGTCCACTTGATATTTCCAGTGTCCCCGTCATGGTAGAGTGATGACGGGGAGCTGTGAGCTGGGCCAGTGGCGGCTTCGATAGGCACTGGGTCTCTGGGCAGAGGGACCTCATGGACATAATCTGCCTCTGTCTTTTCAGACCAGCATCCCATTGGTTGCCAGGCTAAAGGTTAATGGGCAGAGGCTCAGGCCCCAAACAGCCCTCCCTGTAGTTCGGAATAGCACAAATAAATGAACTATAGAGTAATGATTATCGCGGCTGTGTCTTTCTGTGCATTGATCAGTGTTTGGAGGGACTCGGCCTGAAATATCAGCTGTTTATTTCCCTCTATAGATGGAATTGAATTGAATTAACTTTATTACTAACATCCTTCTTATACATGAGGAGTAAAAGTCTTTACGTTATGTCTCTGTCTAAATGTGCAATTTATAGTAATTTATAATAAATAGTATGTACAACAGGACTGTCAATATAACATAGAAATACAATTATATCAGCGTAAATTAATCAGTCTGGTGGCCTGGTGGAAGAAGCTGTCCCGGAGCCTGTTGGTCCTGGCTTTTATGCTGCTGTACTGTTTCCCGGATGGTAGCAGCTGGAACAGTTTGTGGTCGGGGTGACTCAGGTCTCCAATGATCCTTCGGGCCCCTTTTACACACCTGTCTTTGTAAATGTCCTGAATAGTGGGAAGTTCACAACTACAGATGCACTGGGCTGTCCGCACCACTCTCTGCAGAGTCCTGCAATTGAGGGAAGTACAGTTCCTGTACCAGTCAGGGTGCTCTCAATTGTGCACCTGTAGAAAGTCCTTAGGATTTGGGGACCCATACCAAACTTCCTCAACTGTCTGAGGTGGAAGAGGTGCTGTTGTGCCTTTTTCACCACACAGCTGGTATGTACAGACTACATGAGACCCTCGGTGATGTGTATGCTGAGGAACTTGAAGCTGTTCACCCTCTCAACCCCAGATCCATTGATGTCAGTAGGGGTTAGCCTGTCTCCATTCCTCCTGTAGTCCACAACCAGCTCCATTGTTTTTGCGACATTGAGGGAGAGGTTGTTTTCTTGACACCACTATGTCAGGGTGATGACTTCTTCTCTGTAAGCTGCCTTGTTGTTATTTGAGATTAGGCCAATCAGTGTAGTATCATCAGCAAATTTAATTAGCAGATTAGAGTTGTGGGTGGCAACGCAGTCATGGGTATACGGAGAGTAAAGGAAGGGCCTTAGGACACAGCCCTGAGAGGCTCCTGTGTTGAGAGTCAGAGGGACAGAGGTGAGGGAGCCCACTCTTACCACTTGTCAGCGATCTGACAGGAAGTCCAGGATCCAGCTGCACAAGGCAGGGTGAAGGCCAAGGTCTCTGAGCTTCTTGTCGAGCCTGGAGGGAATTATGGTGTTGAATGCTGAACTGGGGTCCAAGGACAGTATTCTGATCTGCTGAGTTCTTGCAGCACTTGGTGGTTCGTTACGGTAACATTAACCTTTTACCCATTTGTTTTTCACACAGCCACTTACCTCTGTCTTGGAAAATGTTCAAAGCACTGCCCTTTGAGGAAGGGAGATCCAACGACAATCAAAAGAAAAACTTCCAACCATTTCAGTCTGAAATTGATGGTCCATTACTTTTAAATTGAGGCCCCTGATTCTAGATGCACCCCCACCAGGAAAGTTCCCCCTCCACATTCATCCCTTTCATCTTATGTTGTCTTACTTCCTCCCTCTTCCAATCGCCATCTTTTACAAGCCTTACCCACCCAACCCTTCCACCACGTACTGGGTGCTTTCTGGGATGGGGCTGAGAATGAGAGATAGCTGGCAGGGACATCTGCCTACATTACCCTATCACTGCAGGGCTTGCCTTAACGTTAGGCCTGAACGACTGAATTCATGGTCAGTTCAGTGGTGCCGCAGGTAGAGTTGCTGCCTGGCTGTGCCAGAGGCCGGGGTTCGATCCCAAGCCTGGGCACTCATTTGTGATGAATTCGCATGTTCTGAGTTGGCTTTCGTCCACATGACAAAGACTTGTGGTCCCGTGTGTTGGTGAATGGTGGAATCTGGGGCGGGGAGGTTTACTGATCTCATTTATTGGCTGATGGCCAGCACAGGCTCGATGGGCAGAAGGGCCTGTTCTTTATCTCTGTTTGCCTGTATGTAAAGCCAAGGTCCTTCAGCCCAGACAGAGAAAGGCAAACTTCTTTGACTAACGGTAACAAGATCACCCAAACTTTAGCCATGATCATACTGCCATTGTATGCGAGCTTGCTGATCTTAAAGTGACTGATTTGTATCTCGACACGTTAACGCAGAGACAACACTTCAGAAATTACCTTCAAAAATCAAACAAAAGATCTGCAGGAGCTAGAGATCTGAAAGGAAAAACACAACCTGCTGGAAACACTCTGGAGGCCAGGCAGCATCTGTGGGGAGAGAAAACCAAAGTACGAGACTCTTTGCAGAACGCATGTTTGGAATAATCTCATTATTTGTGGGATTATAAGATCTTAGAGGTAAGGATAATGAAGCCATTCAGCTCAGCAACAGACCCTTCAGCCCACAGGCTCATATTGACCCCCCACAAGTACTGGTCTATACCATAGAGACACAAGAGGCCGCAGAGAGCAAGACTCTGCAACGACATTCATAATGCTGGAGGAACTCAGTGGGTCGGGCAGGATCTACGGAGTCGATATTTTGTCTCGGGACCCTAAATAGCACTGGAGGTTTGTGTGGCCGAGTTAATTAGTCATGGAGTGTCGAGGGGCACTCGGAGACTGGGGATTTGGGGATTTGGGGCCCAGCTTAGTGGTTGCTTTGTCAGAACGTGGCTTGCTGAAGTCCTGATGAGGATGGATTAAGATGGCTCCTGCTGCCAGGGGCGTCAGGTTTTCAGACGGACTTCTGGAGGCCCGCACGCCAAAGGGGAACATGCAGAGTCTAGACATCCAGACCAGCTGGAGGATCTGGGCCTGAAACAGTTCTCTCTATCGATGCTGCCCGACCTGCTGAGTTCCTCCGGCATGCTGCGTGCGGTTCTCCCATCTATACCATTTCCATTTTTCAGCGCTTGGTTCATAGCCTTCTACACCTTTGTGGTTTAAGAGTTTGTCAAGGGTGGTCCAGGGGTGAGAGGCCCAAGGTCTGTGAGTCTGAGGCCACATGCTGGAGACTAGAGACCTGGAGGTGGCCTGACTGGAGTGAGAGGCCCATCTGTGACTGTGGGTGCGGGGTTGAGAAAGGGGTTATTTTGTTGTTGTTCCATGTTGTATGCTGCCTGTGTGTTCTGCTGCACGCTGTGGCCATGCGATGTGTGACACACCTACAGGCTGCCCCCAGAACATGTCCAGATTGTGCTGGTAAATAAATCATTTCATGGTATGTTTTGATATATAAATACATCTAAACCTAAATCTCCTTTATAGATGTTTGACAGCCTCTGTCTCTGTCTCTTGTCTCTCAGCAACATGATCCAGATTCCAACCATCCCTTCCATTGAATTCAGTACTTTCTTGTTTCAGTGTAAGTGCAAAATAATCGTTCCTCAGATCCCTCTGAAGCCCCACTCCCTGACCTTAAACATACACCAATGGAGACTGTTTCTCACTATGCCCCTCTATACTTCAGCTTGTTACAGAAATATGGAACATAGAACACCAAAGTACAGTTAAGACTATTCATCCCAGGATGTGGTGCCAACTTTATAACCTTCTCTAAGATCAATCTAACCCTTCCCTTCTCCCTTTTCCTATCATCCATGAGCCTACCTAAGATTTTCTTAAATGTCCCTGATGCATCTGCCTCTAGCACCACCCCTGGCAGGGCATGCCATCTACCCACCAGTCTCTGTGTGAAAAACTTACCTCGGGCATCCCTCCGTATGTTCCTTTAATCATGACGATTAGCCATTTCTGCCTCGAGCATATGTTTCTGGCTGTCCAGTTGATCTATGCCTGTCATCATCTTGAACACATCTGTCGTCACCTCTCACCTTCCCTCATTCCACTGAGAAAGACCCCGGCTCACTCAACCAGTACTCGTAAGACATGCTCTCTAATCCAGGAAGTGTCCTGGAAAATCTCCTCTGCACCCTCTGTAATGCTTCCACATAATAATAATAATAAGAAGAAGAAGACAAAGAAGAAGTACTTTATTGATCCCAAGTGGGAAATTCTTTCGTTACGGCAGCAACATTTAAAAACGCACTTAGCAGTGTGCAGACTTAACTAATAATAAAGAACAGAATAATAATATACACTATAATAATTTACCAATGTGCAAGACTGTGCAATAATAATGTATGAAATAATAGAACAATTGTACTATGATGTGTGTTGTCCTGTCACACTGAGATGAACTGTTGCATATGCTTCTTGCACTTGGTAGGAAAGATTTTCTGTAACAATCCTTGTAACAGGGGAGCTGAATGACTCTGTTCGAAAGGGTGCTCGGCTGCTTATTCAGTAGATCATCAAGAGGATGTGCCAGTTTGTACATAATGGAAAACAGTTTGTTTAGTGACTTCCTCTCCACCACTAACTCTATAATGAGGTGACCAGAACTGAACACAATATCTCAATTGTGGTCCAACCAGGGTTTATAGGGCAGCAATCTCACTGTAATTTACAGTGACCAATTAACTTAAGGAATCAGGACGTCTTTGGAAACCCATGTGGTCACAGGGAGAACGTGCAAACTCCACGTAGACAGCACCTGAGGTCGGGGCCGAACCCAAGTCTCTGGATCTGTGAGGCTGTGAGCTTGTGAGCTTGGTCGGTCCATGATTCATGCAGAGGTCACAAAGTATTATGGACCGGCTGTGAGTTCTCCACTTCCCTCCCCCCCACTTTCACCGCCCCACACACATCTGTTACATGGGCCACCAGTGAGTTTTTATTGATGCTGATCGCTTCCAGTGGAACTCACAGTGAATTCACTGAATTTTAAAAGAGATTGTGCAAGCAAATATTCCCAGTGTGCAGCCAGAACATTTTTCAAACATGAATCTCTAAGAGCTACGCGGAACATTCCCCACAAATATGAACTAGTGGGAGGCAGCGGGTCTTCTCAGTCCCGACAGACTGCACACTGCCAAAGTGCACTCTGTTTTAAAATAAATATCACTGCTGAAAGTTAGTCCCGTACCACATTAGCAACAAATTGCACTCCACAGGGACTTAATCTGACCCCACTCACCATATGCCAACTCCCCACCTGAGAAATTCCTTCAAACCTTTTGGAAATCAGAGCATCTAGGATAGCCCCAGGGACCTGCCAGTGATCAGTTTAACCTACTGTGACAAATAAAGCTAATCTCTCTTTTAAAGACAACACAGCAAGAGAAACACCAGACAGGATTGTGTGAGGAATGTCAGGAAGAGGAGTCAGTAGAACATGTAGTTCTGAGTTGCAGGAAGTATGGGATACAGAGAGAGAGATGATGAGAATTTATCTAAGGGAATTGAGGGTGCAGGAATTCACTTTAAAAGGGTTTGCTGGGCATGAATGAGAGAGCACAGGTCAGAGTATTTTTAGCTTTCTTAAGGGGTACAGGGGTTTTTATAGGATATGATGGATAAGCAAGAATAGGGTACTAGGATGGTCAAAGATGGGAAGATAAAGTGTAGGTTACGGTGTGTGTGTGTGTGTGTGTGTGTGATTGGCTGAAGGGATTTAGAATGTACGTCTATTGCACATACTCCGGAGCAGAAGGTGGCAGTAATGCACCATTAAGCCGGGTGCCAACCACCGTAAAACAAGATGGAGAAGAAGAGGAAGGGAAGGGGACGGAATTACCGGAAGTTGGAGAATTCTATGTTCATACCAAGGGGCTGGAGACTACCTAGACGGTATATGAGGTGTTGCTCCTCCAACCTGAGCTTAGCCTTATCATGGCAGTAGAGGAGGCCATGTATGGACATATCTGAATGAGAATGGGAAGCAGAGTTGAAGTGGGTGGCTACCAGGAGATCCTGTCTGTTGTGGCAGATGGAGTGGAGGTACTCAATGAAGCCGTCCCCCAATCTGCGTCGGGTTTCACCGATGTAGAGGAGGCCGTACCAGGAGCACCGGATTTCCCTTCTACGGTGATCAATGATGCCCTCACCCGCATCTCCTCCATTTCTCGCACTTCGGCCCTCACCCCATCTTCCCGCCACCACAACAGGGACAGAGTTCCCCTTGTCCTCACCTACCACCCCACCAGCCTCTGCAACTTCCGCCAGCTTCAACAGGACCCCACCACTAAGCACATCTTTCCCTCTCCACCTCTCTTTGCTTTCAGTAGGGATCGATCCTTCCGCAACTCACTTATCCGCACGTTCATCCCCATGGGTCTCCCACCCGGCACTTATCCCTGTAAGCATAAGCGCTACACCTGTCCCTACACCTCCTCTCTTGCCACCATTCAGGGCCCCAAACAGTCCTTCCAGGTGAGGCAACATTTCACTTGCGAATCTGTTGGGGTCATCTATTGCATCCGGTCATATACACCTCATATACCGTCTAGGTAGTCTCCAGCCCCTTGGTATGAACATAGAATTCTCCAACTTCCGGTAATTCCCTCCCCCTCCCTTCCTCTGTCCCTATTTCACATCACCTCCCTCATAGTTCCGCCTCCTTCTACTACTTTGCATTGTTCTCCTGCCAATCACCTCCCTGCTTCCCCTCCCACACCCCTTTGTCTTTCAAATTACTGTTTTTTTCAACTACCAGCATTCCTCAAACCCTCCCCAAAGTTCTTCCTTCAGTCCTGACGAAGGGTTTCGGCCCGAAACGTTGACTAATCTTTTCAACTGATGCTGACTGACCTGCTGAGTTCCTCCAGCGCATTGTGAGTGTACCTTTGACAACAGCATCTGCAGATTATTTTGTGTTCACTCACCTCAACTTTGAACTGAGGGACTCTCTTTCAAGGATTCTACAACTCATGTTCTGAATGTTATTTATTTACCTATTCTTTTTTTTGTTATTCGCACCATTTGCCTTCTTTTGCACATTTGTTGTCTGGCTTTGTGAGTAGTTTTACGTTGATCCTATTGCATTTTTCTGTTCTATTGTGAATGCCCACAAGAAAGTAAGTCTCTAGGTAGTATATGGTGACATATTGACGTATTGATAATAAATTTACTTTGAACTTTGAAGCTTGAATTTTCTCTGACCAGCTTCCAATGCATTAACATCCTCCCTCAAATATGGAGGACAGGGCTCTGTACCCAATTCTTTGGAGCTCTGGCTAATCTTCCAATGATGAAAGGCGAGTAGAGGGGCATGGAATTCTTAAGGCCAGTCTTCTGAAGACATGGCCATGAATGATTGGAATAGGATTGAGTGGTGGCCCAAGATGCCACAGTGGGAGGGGGAGCAGAAACATTGGTAGGCCATGAGGTTGGGGGAGCTTGCAAGGCAAAGGAAGGTGAGGGGTTGTCAGACCAGGTAGCCACGGTAACAGAAGGAAGAACACAAACGACATGCTCTGTGCTGAATGAGGCTCTTCTCCTGCCTGAATTCGCCTTTGAAGAATCATGTTTCTTGGGGAAAAAACAGTTTCAAATTAATGTTAAACTTCATCTGTTCTTGATCTACAACCAGGAGACAATAAACATAAATAGTAACCATCTGGTGCGGTGAAATATTTCATTCACTGAGTAACTTCCAATTGTTTCTGTCTCTAGCTAAGAGCTGGCTCATGAGACCTTCCTTTACGCATTTAAATGAGGAGAACGGGGGCAAAAGGGCTTTGAAACCCTTGCCAAGCATTACTTTTGATAGAAAATTCCTTTAGTGTACGACTGTACTTGAAAATTGACACTTGATGTGAATTGGGATTATGTGTGAGGGACACAATCTAAAGTTCAGCTCATGAGTCTTTCATTAACTCTACAAACATTGCTCACTCTCTCTATATCTGCTTGTGTGCTAGTGAAACAGGGAAGTCAAAGTTCAAAGTTCAAAAGTATATTTTATTTTCAAAGTACCTACGGTATATGTCACCATATACAACCCTGAAATTCATTTACCTGTGGACATACTCAGCAATTCTAAAGAGTAGTAGCTGTAACAGGATCAATGAAAGATCAACCGGAGTGCAGAAGACAGCAAATATAATTAAACAGCAATAAATAATGAGAACGTGAGATAATGAAGTAAAAAGTCCTTAAAGTGAGATCATTAGTTGTGGAAGCATTTCAAAGATGGGGCAAGTGAGTGTAGTTATCCTCTTATATTTGAGAGCCTGATGCTTGAGGGGTAGTAACTGTTCCTGAACCTGGTGGTGCGAGTTCTGAAGCTCTTGTGACCTACTTGATGGCAGCAGCGAGAAGAGAGCATGACCTGGGTGGTGGGGGTCCCCGATGATGGATGCTGCTTTCCTATGACAATGTTTCATGTTTGCTCGATGGTTGGGAGGGGTTTACCCATGATGCACTGGGCTGAATCCACTACCATTTGTAGGACTTTCTCTTCAAAGGCATTGGTGTTCCCGTACCAGGCTGTGATGCGGCCAGTCTGTACACTCTCCAATACTCATCTATAGAAGATCATCAATGCTTTAGATGTCGTGCTGAATCTTCACCGACTCCAAAGGAAGTAGAAGTGCTGCTGTGCTTTCTTTGCAAGCGAAGCACAAGACCCTGTGGTGCACCTGTGCTGATGGAGATTGAGGAGGAGATGTTGTCACCAATCTGAACTGACTAAAGTATACAAGTAAGGAAATCCAGGATCCAATTGCACAGGAGGTATTGAGGACAAGGCCTTGGAACTCATTGATTAGCTTTGAGGGGATGATGGTATTAAATGCTGAGCTGTAATCGATAAAGGATATTGCGATGTATGCATCTTTGCCGTCCAGATGTTCCAGGATTGAGTGAAGATCCAATGAGATGACATTTGCTGTGGACCTGTTGCTCTGGTAGGCAAAATGGAGTGGATCCAAGTTGCCTCTCAGGCAGGAGTTGATATCTTTCATCACCAACCTCTCAAAGCACTTGATCAAGATGGACGTAAGTGATGCTGGATGACAGTCACCGAGGCAGGTTACCACACCCTTCCTGGACACACTTACAACCGAGGCAGGTGAGACCCCTCTTATGCCCCAGACAAATTTAATCTCCACCCGCATTTGTGCATGTTTTTACTCTTTAACATTGGACAGTGAGCTGCAATGTCAGAGCAACCAGTCTAGTTCACTTGGGTCAATAAATGAAGCCCATGACCATTTCATGTAACCAAATAAGATGCCACCATTCCCCACTTGTCTTGACTTTACTGAACTAATGCCCTGAGACTACCTCATCAGGACTTCGCAGTTGTTCTTTTGAGAAGTTAAAAAGCAGAAACCCTCTTTATTTGCTGCTTGGTTCTCCGTCTCTCTCTCTCTCTCTCTCTCTCTCTCTCTCTCTCTCTCTAACTCTTGCGCTCTCTCTTTATCTCTCTATCCATCTAACTCTCTCTCTTGCTCTCATTATCTCTCTATCTATCTAATTCTCTCTCTACCTCTCTATCTATAACTAATCTAACTCTCTCTTTCTTTCTCTCTCTCACTCACACACACTCTCCCTTTCTTTCTCTTACCCCCCTAGCAAATGGAGATCAAAACTTTTCCAACACAATGGGTAGGATGCATTTTTCTCAAATATGCACATAAACTTGAGAACCATAAACTGTTTAGGTTTTGGGAAAATAACTGCTGCTTGCTGTAGGAACCACTCTTTACATGCTTTCTTCTAAACCTATGACATAACGTATTGGTTCTGAAAGCCAAGAATTGTCTTTTTTCCTGCTAAATCCTTCCTGGATTAAGTGTTCTGAAACTAGAGAAGAGGTGGAGGGTCGGGGCAAATGAAATGCAGAGTCTCTTTAGTGTGTATTGCTCATCACGACAACTTATGAAGGGTGGCTGTCTAGACCACCCTTCATATACTGGAGGCAGCAAAGTGCAGTCCATCAGCTGAGAAGAAATTCTGTCCTTGTTGAGTTCTACTGGCTGGAATCTATTTATAATGTTGCCAGACCTAGACAATAAGAACACACAGGAGCAGAAATAGGCCATTCAGCCCACCAAGCCTGTTCTGCCAATCCATCATGGCTGATTTATTTTCTCTCTAAACCCCACTCTCCTGCCTTCTCCTTGAAACCTTTTGACACCCTTACTCATGGACAACATATCAACCTCTGCCTTAAATATACCCAATGACTTGGCCTCCACAGCCATTTGTGGCATTGACTTCCACAGATTCACCACACTCTGGCTAAAGAAATTCCTCCCTATCTCAGTTCTAAAAGGATGTCCTTGTATTCTGACAGTGTTTTCGCTGGTGCTAGACTCTCTCTGTCCCCTCCTGTAATGGCCTGGTGCTAAGATTATAAACTAACTGGGTTCTTTGATCACTTCACATCTACACTAAAATGGATTAATCCTGTGCCCAACACTGGACACACAAGAGAGTCTTTTGAAAGGGAATCCGCCATGCCATAAGGCAAAAATGTGAGCTGCATCTCTGTGAGGTCGCAAGAAGTCATGGCAATTTTGTGATTAAGTGCTATAGAAAATATCATTCCTTTCAGTTCAGCTCAAACCCTGCTCCTTCCAGAAATGCACATTCTTGAAGGGTGTAATGAATTACAATGGCTCTCGAACTGGTGCCACTGCACAACTGGTGAGATTTGTCCAGTGTGCAGTCACCAGTGGAAGTCTCTTCATGCAGGGGTCCTTCCTCTGTACATTGGGGACCTGGCATGGAAGACATTGCATAGGCAACAACAGATTTTTAAGCAATTTCACTGACACTCCATCCACCTGTCCTTCCTGTGGCTGGGAGGAGATGCGAGGAGATATCAAGTACATGTGGAGTGTGAGTGGTTGCAGTCTCTGTTTGGGTATCTAAAGGGGCTACCCATCAATTTCTGTCCGCACTGCCGTTTCGGGCTCCGGAGTATGGTCACTCAGTATGGCGGGTGGGTCACCTGGGGAATCTACTGGTAGTCTTGCTCCTGGGCCTGGCTAAGATGTCCATTTGTGGGTCCTAGCAGAGGGCAGTCGAGGGTACTGCCTGCAACCCTCCCCACACCCCAGGGTTATGTCCATGCCTAAGTGTCCTTGGAGAGGGAACACGCGGTTTCTATGGACACTAGGGAATTTCTGAGAACGGTGAACCCCTCCCCCAGGGAATGGAGTGTTTTGTAGATAATAATGAACATATTCTAATTTGAAATCATTAACAGTTTTGTGAACCCCTGTATACAGTTTTATGAGTGAATAAACTTTTGTAGTTTTGTCAAAAAAAGTATCACCTGACTGCTGGTACTGTTCGAACATCTGCTCCCACCATGGTGGTTAATGGAGTACAGGTAACCGCAGTTGTGGGAGACCTTCAGGAGGCACGGTAGTGCAATGCTTCATTGTGTGCCAGCTGTAAGATCAGGATTTGATTCCTGTATAGCTTGTCAGGAGTTTGTACATTCTCCCTGCGACCCTTTGGGTTTCCTCCGAGTGCTCCATTTTCCTCCCACGTTCCAAAGGCAAAGGGTTAGGGAGTTGTCGACAGGCTATGGAAGCATGGCGGCACATGTGCACTGCTCCCAGAACAATCCTCGCTGACTGGATTTGACAAAACCAATGCAATTCACTGTATGTTTCAATGTACATGCAAAAGAGAATGGTAATCTTGACGAAGGGTCTCGGCCTGAAACATCGACTGCACCTCTTCCTATAGATGCTGCTTGGCCTGCTGCGTTCACCAGCAACTTTGATGTATGTTGATGGTAATCTTTAAAATACTTTAATCTACTGTCTGAGCTATAAAAGGCTAACATCGTAGTCCAGTAGTTCTTAACATCGTACCAGTTCTGCATCGATGATGAATCCCAGGTTACCATGACAACAGAGGGCTGGTAGAGTTCACCTGGCCTAGTCGAGTGATCTAGACTGTGAAATATTAGGGCTCTAGGTGACCCTATTGCTCCTGATGGCTGCAGCCCCCTGCATCCACTCCAGCTGGGATGTTGAATCACTGAATCTTATAATCTATGAGGACATTCAGTCATTCACATCTGAGGCCTTCTGCTTCTCCAAACCAGAGACTACTCTCCATTTTGAGAAAACCCATTCTACAACTTCATTGCCCTTCATAAGGCTTCCAAAATCGGCAAACAATACTTCAGTCAAGATCTAACCAATGAGGGCTAAAAGCTTCTACATACAAGTGTGCAAATTAAGAGAAGGAAGAGGCTAGACTGTTCCAAAATTTAATGAGACCATGAGTGACACAACTAATCTCATCTCCACCTTCCCTTCTACATCTGGTATTATTTCACTGTGTTACTTATCAAAAATGTTTCTATCTCTGCCTTAAACTTGATTCAAAGACAGTGATTCCAGCACCCTTCAAAGAGTGTTCCAAAGGATCACGACCCATTGAGAAAAAAATCCACTCATCTCTGAATTAATTGGGCAACACCCTTATTTGTAAAAGTAACCCCTGGTTCTAAATTCTCCCATGGGAGGAACCATCCTCTTCACATGTTCTCTGACAAGACCCTTCAAGATCCAGATGACACTCGTAGTGTGCAGTTGCACCAGGCTGTGCTTGGAACCAAAGTACTCTGGCACTTCATGCTGAGGTTCTGCCTGCCCCCAATATTGTGAAGGATGGGTCTGACCCTGTGATCAGCTGGACATCGCTGAAATACATGTCCTTTATAGAAAGTTTCTTCCACACAGACACCACAGGTGAAAACCCTCCTCATTATTGAGCATATCTCCCAGGAACACTGCCACAAGAAAGCAGCATGCATCATCAAGCCCCCTCACCTTCCAGGCCATGCTCTCTTCTCACTGCTACCACTGGGCAGGAAGGACACGAAGCTTGGGTCCCACACCACCAGGTTCGGGAACAGTTATTACCCTACAACCAGCAGGCTCCTGAACCAGCATGGATAACGTCACTCACCTCAACTCTGAACTGATTCTTCACCTATAGCCTTACTTTTAAAGTCTCTACAACTCAGGTTCTCTGTATTATTTATTTACTTTATTATTATTTGCATGATTTCTCATCTTTTGTACACTGTTTTTTTGTCAGATTTTGTTGACGTACAGTTTTTCATCAGTTCTATTGTTTTTTTATATTTTCTATAAATGCCTACAAGAAAATGAAGATCAGGGTAGTATGTGGTGGCACAAGGAAATCTGCAGATGCTGGAAATTCAAGAAACACACACAAAAAGTGCTGGTGAACACAGCAGGTCAGGCAGCATCTATAGGAAGAGGTACAGTCGACATTTTGGGCCGAGACCCTTCGTCAGGACTAACTGAAAGAAGAGCTAGCAGTTAGTCCTGACGAAGGGTCTCGGCCCGAAATGTCGACTGTACCTCTTTCTAAAGATGCTGCCTGGCCTGCTGCGTTCACCAGCGTTTTTTGTGTGTGTTGTTAGTATGTGGTGATATATATGTACTTGATAATAATTTTACTTTGAAATTTGAATTTTGATCATTGAACCTTTGGTCACCATGGAAACGGCTCAAGGGATACCACCGGGTGGTTCCCTGAGCAGACTGTTCCACATCATTTGGTAGGATGCCTCATCGCCAGAGCTCACTACCAAGCACCAAGATCTCACCTTGCTAGCAGCGACAGGGCCGCTTCTGGTCAGATCCTTAACGTATAGTCCGAATATCACACCAGTCATGCTGCCCTCTGGATGACTCCAGGTCAATTAAAGAGGATCGGAAGAAAGATTCAATGGTCCTTGTTATGGCTCGTCCTGCAAAGTTTAAAGTTCAAAGTAAATTTATTATTAAAACAGCTATTCTTAGAAAACGCACGGGGAGATCAAGTGCTGCTGGAAGATTGGCGAAAAATGCCTTTTGATCTGCCTGAAGCCTGTTGGTCTTCCAGCACAGCGAGATGTCCATGAGGGGATGCTGGCGCTGGGCACATTCCAGGCTGCAAGAGTGCAAGGGTTCACGCTGGGGGATGCACTGATGCTCGGTGCAGTCAATGCAAAGGCTCGGTGGGGAAGGACCAGAGCCGAGGCTCCTTCTGCTACCACACACTGAGAGTCTGAGTCTGGCAGGGAAGCTCCTCAGACAACAGAAGGGTACCTCACCACAAGGGGGCAAATAACTGGCAATATGCTACGCACACAAAAAAACGTGCTAAAATGACTATTGCAGAGAACCAGCAACACTAAAGGTATAGACTAAATGCAAAGAGCAGCACACTGAGCTTATCTTTTACCTTTGGGAGCAGGTAATCCTAGTTTTCTCTGCATTACTTTGCAAGCGATATAGCTTTATATCTTAGCAATAATGTAACCTCTCTTATATGGGAAAACAATGGAAGCTGGGACTGCTCCTCTCCAATGTCAAAGTCAAACACAGGTTTATTGTATGAACAGGTGCAATGAAAAACTGCTTTGCAGTATTACAGCTACATAGCCTCAGGAGAGAACTTTAAGCAGATTTAATCAAGGTATTGAATTAGGGTGTAGAATTGTTAGTTTGCACGTATTTTCCTTGTAGGTTTAAAATTCCTATGCTTGCTTGTAGTTTTATACAGTCACCTATATGCGGATTCATTCAGCTCCACTGTCACAAGGATCGTCACAGAAAATCTTTCCTATCAAATGCAATAAGCATATACAACAGTTCATCTCTGTGTGACAGCAGAACACCATCATCGTAGTCTCTGTTTTATTATTTCATATATTATTATTGCACAGTATTGCAAATTATTGTAAATTACTAATGTGTAAATTATTATTTTGTACTTTATTATTAGTTAAGTCCGTACATTGCAAAGTGTGTTTTTAAATGTTGCTACTGTAACAAAAGAATTTCTCACTCAGGATAAATAAAATAAATCTTCTTCTTCTTCTTCTTCTTCTTCTTCTTATTATTATTATTATTACTAATTTTTTCAGTGAATTTTCCAGCAAATGTGGTATAGCTGCTTCCGGATTTTTTCTGGAAGCTTCTAAGTTTTTCTGCAGCAGGCATCACACCACATGAATCTGGCTATTTTATAAATAAATTAGTTATAGATTAATTGTTACCACTGGAATTGTGTTTATTTTTTAGTCTGACCAGGACTTGCTTTCATTGTTCTTTCCTTCTTTCTCTCAGATGTTTCTTAGCTCATTCAGCAACAAAGTTTTATGCCTCATTCTTGACTTCTGAAGAACATTTGGCTCACAAAAGCATCAGGAGCTAACAAAGGTGATGGGGGAGAAAGCAAATGCAGAGCAGGAAAGTTGGTAAGTAGGTTACAAAGAGCCAGACGGGAGATAGGAAGATCTATTCTCACATATGCAATGACCTGTTGTGGTTGAACACAGGTGGTGAAAGCTGAATTATTCAACACAGAACTGGATGAATGGCCAAGAAGGGAGACACAGTGTTGCAGCCGGTAGAGACATTACCTCACAGTGCTAGAGACACAGGTTCGATCCTGACCTTGGGCACTGTCTAAGGGTGTTTTGACCTACCTGAAGTGACCCACATGGGTTTCGTCCTAGTCCTCCAGTTTCCTCCTACATCCCAAACATCTGCAGGTTGGTAGGTTAATTGGGCCACTGTGAATTGCCCTTGTAAATTATAGAATCTGGGGTGAGCTGTAGGAACGTAGGGAGAATTTTAAAAAATGGGACGAGTGTTGGACTGATGTAAATGGGTGGTTGATGGTTGGTGAGGACTCCGTAGGTAGAAGGCTCTGTTTCTATGCTGTATTGATTAGAGGGGCTGCAGAGATTTACCAAGGTGCTGCCTGGACTAGGAGCATGTCTCATGAGCACAGGTTGAGCGAGCTAGGCCTTTTCAATCCAGAGTGAAGGAGGAGGATGAGAGGTGGTTTGTACAAGATGGTAAGAAACATTGATGGAGTGGATAGCCAGAAACTTTCCCAGGGTGAATATGGCTAATGCAAGGGGTATAATTTTAAGGTAATTGGAGGAAAATATAGGGGAATGTCAGAGACAGGTTTTTTTACACAGAGAGTGAAGGATGCATGGAATACCCTTCCAGCGATGGTGGTAGAGGCAGATACATTAGGGGCATTTAAGAAACTCTTAGATAGGCACATGGATGATAGAAAAATGGAGTTATGTAGGAGTGAAGAGTTGGATTGATCTTTGAGTAGATTGAAAGGTTGGCACGACATCTCTTGCTGGAGGGCCTGTGCAGTGCTGTAATGTTCTATGTTCTCTAATCTATTGATCTATGACTATGAGAGACAGTGAGACTGTGTGCATGGGCGTATGAACAAGCCAGCGATGTCGCAATAGCTCTCTGCCACAAGATCCCATGATGATCTGAGTCAACAAGCTGTCCCTTTTCAAAAGAGGAAAGCTTTTTAACGGGGTTACGTTGTTGGGCAACGTACCCACACAACGTACACAGCTCCCCCTATATCCTATGCGAGTGAGCTGTCTCTGCTGACAGATAGAATATGCATATGTTTACAAGAGTTTGGCTGAAAACCCATGCTTCCAGAGGGAATTAAGGCTTCCCCTTTCTTAAGAAAGAGTGGGCGGTGTACTCTGCTGTAGACGGCCCCTCCAGTAATTTCACAGCCTGGGTTGAAATTTGGGCCAGACAGTGGAGAAGGACTTTTCAGTCTCTATGCTAAATGTTAATGTCACAGAACCATCCCAACACCGTGCCAAGGACATCAAAGAGATTGATGGTAGATTGTAACTCGAGTACAGTCGTATCATCTCCAGGAATAATCGTTGGAGTCAGAAGGGGTTAAAACTGTGAGCATTTTTTATGCTCAGAACAAACCAAGTCAGGGGCCTAGATTGCCAGTTTTGAAACCTCCCCCGTAATCTCAGGGGATTTACCATTGTGATTTGAAACATGATCCGGGCAGTCAGGCTGTCAAATCACTCTGATTTGAAAGATGGTTCGCAAATGGTTTTTGTTAGTACACAGTACACATACATGCTGCCTGATTCAGTTTGAGAATGTTGTATCTGATGTTCGTAAAAGAGTCATGAATCATCAGTCTTTATAAACACTCATTCTGAAGCTATTTGATTTTAAGAGCATAAGGACATAAGAAACAAGAGGAGGAGTAGGCCTATTCAGCCTGCTCCGCCATTCAGTATGACCATGGCTGATCTGACCGTGACTCATCTCCACCTACATGCCTTTTTCCCATAAAGCTTAATTCCCCTGCTATGCAAAAACCTATCTAATGGTGTCTTAAATATATTTAGTAAAGTAACATCTACTGCTTCTCTGGGCAGAGAATTCCGCAGATTCACTACTCTCTGGGAAAAGCAGTTCCTCTTCTGTCTAAAGGACTGTCTTTAAACATATGGCGGCTTGAACAACCTGGTGTCTGATATGAAGTAGGGGAGTTGATGTGATCAGAGTTTGAGGCCCAAAGAGCTGAACACCAAGTCTAGGTGGACAGGATAGGGGGAGAGGGGTGACCTTGGCTATTAACCCCTCGCTCTGCATCAGCTGAGTCTTGAATATCTTGCTCTTCTGGCCGACGGTCACTTCTCAAGCAGACTACATTGTTGACTATGGAACATCATCCGGCACCTGCCTACTGCCACGCTGACTGATAAACTCCACAATAAAAAGCACCCGGCTTCCTTAACACACTTGAAGCCGTAAAGGTGACAAAGAGTTGCAGATTGTGCCTTTTTCCTTTTCCCTACTCTGAGGTAGCTTTGCCTCTCTGCAAGGAGAATCTTACGGTCAACAGTATGGCCCAGACTGAGTCCTGATTTCAGGTGCAGCCCGTTTGTGGAGGTTGCATGTTCATCCTGTTTTCTCTGGGTGTTCCTGTTTCCTCCTATAATCCCAAAGATGTGCAGGTATCCATGCATTAATTGGCTGCTGTAAATCAGCCCTAGGTGACTGGTAGAAGCTGATGGGAATGTGAGGAGAATAAAATGGGATTAAAGTAAGGTAACTGATTGGATAACTAGCTTTGGTAATGGATCCCTAATATAACTGGCTGGTGGGAGAATCAGTAAGATGTTTATGGGTATGTGAGAGATAATGTGTGGTAGGAAGGTATGGGGGATAGGAGACGGTTAGGAATTTTACAGCAAAGACTGAGTAGCCTCTTTCCATATGACGAAGAATCAGGAGTAAGTTAAGAAACAGTTAGGCCTCCCTGTAGATGCACTGAGATCTCTATTTGTCTGTGTTTACCTTGGAACCATGGCAGGTGGAGGTAGGAAGTTGATGTCTGCTTAGCAAATGGGCGAGATGTGAGCTCTGAATACCTCAGTTTTGGAAGCATAGATGGACGTCAGATAGAGTTCAACTGCAGGATCATTGAAACGAAACCTGGACTCAAGCATTGACTGAGAGATTACCCAAACCAGGCTTGTGTTGTGTGATTAAGAGGAGCTGCATTTTGAGGTTTTAACTGCATTTAAAGAAAAATAATTTCCAAAAGCCTGGGAATGAGAGAAGGAATACAAGATGAACATCAGCAACTAGAAAAAACCTCCACAGGTAGTATGGTAGAAATTCAGAAACTCAATCAACAAATAAGTCATTCGTTAATCAGGACTGTGATCAATTTTTTGCTCAGGAAAGTAGAGAAAGAAGTCTTTTTTGCCAGTTTTCATAAATTCTATTGTATTTCTTTATTTTCCTCCAAAAGCCTGCAAGAAAATGAATCTCAAGATAGTATAATGTGACACATGCTTACTTTGATAATAAATTTACATTGAGTTTGAAAGAACAAGTCAGAGCAACCACTGTCTCGTTGAACAAGCCACCGTCAACCTTTCCCACTTCTGTATTCTGTGAGGGGGAATGGCAGTGAAACAGAACAAGGCTCTGGGGCAACCCGGAAAGCTCTGAGAGACATTGGAAAACCAGAAGTGAGAGTGGATATGCAGAATTTTTTTTTTCTCTCTTCAGCCTTTCCTGGAATGGAAGAAAAGTGTCAGGTGGAGCTCATTTTGACGTTTAGGGATCATACAAAGAAAGGCATTGCACAGAGCTAATGGTGTTAAAGGAAAAGTAACAGCAATGGGGAATTAGTTTGAGTCACTTGTGGATGGTATGAGACCATCCAAGGAAAATCACTTAAATGTCGGAAAGTATTACATCACCCAGCTGGTGCAGTGCCAAGTGTGCCATTAATTCCTTAGTGCTGTAGGCATAGCATCGACTTGCCTGGGTACCCACCCTCTTATCTATCCAACTAGGTACAGAAATATGGAAACAGAAGTTTTTTGCGAGCAGAGTGTGGATTAAAGAAAATTGTTGAATGATCGCTGTGGTTTCTGACACGCAGTAGTGTGAATCAATAAGTGCATGAGGCATGCAATTACAGTTGGCTGCAGACCAGACTGGTTTCAGCTTAAGTTTATATGGTGCGTCATTGTGGGAAGGAAGCTGGCAATAGTGAGACTGCGGTCATGGAAGATTTTGTTGATGGTTACAGTCTACTGTATGCTAGGTTGGAATTTGCTATAGTTGTCAAAAATGGAGAGACAGTAAGGGAAAAGGAGACCTCAGTACATACGTCAGGAGCAGTGATCCTTCCCGATTTTATCCTTGTCAGTTATATCTAACTGACCACTGGCCCCAACAGAGGGCTTCTCCATCATACATGGTGTCTAGCTTGGGTGACAGTCAACCTCTTGCTTGGGCAATTCTGATTTTCAGGAATGAGATTAGATTAGTTTGCTGTCATATACACCAGGCTGCAATGGAATTCCTTGCTTGTGCAGGACTCACATTTGCTTAGCAGTACTAAGTCCAATGAATACAGCAATGAGTGTGAAGCAACAGGACGGTGTATTTGTATTGTAGTGGCAACTGAAGGTGTAAAAGGACATGCTGGAGTGACAGTGACAGGGTAAATGAGTCAAGGGTCTGAGAACAGGGCAGCTCCGGGGGAAGGGGCTGTGACAGAGGCGAGTGGTTCAGAAGTCCGATAGCAGTTGGAAAGAAGTCGTTCTCAAGCCCTGTCATGCAGGCTTTCAAGCTCCTGTTTCTCCTCACAGGAGGTGGAAAAGAGAAAAGGGAACTGTCAGGGCAGCGGGCATCTTGACAAGACGACGACTCTCCCTGAGGCTACACATTGTGAAGATGGATAGGATAGAAGCAAGCAAGTGTTTACCATTCTCTGCAGGCTCCCTCAGTCTAGAACAGAGGAATTCCTACACCAGGCCGAGATGCAACCTGTTAAAGATACTTTCTAAAGCACATCTATCAGAGTTGGCTGCTCATCCTTAATTGTTGAAAGAGAGGAAAGATTGCCAGATTCATTTTTGGTAGAAGCAGAAGATATAGAAACTTAAGAACTGTAGCACTAAGCTCAAGGACAGCTTCAATCTTGCTTATATGATAAAAGGTTGCCCCTCTGTTTTGAAGCAGTGTCCTCTGGTCTTAGACTCTCCCACCACAGGAAACACCCTCTCCACATCTTTTACCTCAAAGATTTTCACCATTCAATAGGTTTCAATTAGGTCACCCCTCATTCTTCTAAATTCCAATGAATACAGGCCCAGAGCCATCAAATACTCTTCATATGACAAATTGTTTTATCCTGGAATCATTTTCATGAACCTCCTTTGAACCCTCTCTAGTTTCAGCACATCCTCTCTCAGATAAGGGACCCAAACCTGCTCACAAAGTGAGGCCTCACCAGTACTTTATAAAGTCTCAACATTACATTCTTGCTTTTATATTCTAGTCCTCTTGAAATGAATGCTAACATTGCATTTCCCTTCCTCACTGCAGACTCAAACTGCAGATTAGCTTTCAGGGAATCTTGCACAAGGACTGCCAAATTCCTTTGCACCTCAGAATTTTGTATTTTCTCACCATTTAGAAAATAATCAACCCTTTCATTTCTTCTACCAAAGTGCATGACCATACACTTCCTGACACTGTATTCCATCTGCCACTTCTTTGCCAATTCTCCTAATCAGTCTAAGTCCTTCTGTAGCCTCTCTACTTCCACAAAACTATCTTCCCCTATACCTATCTTCTTATCACCTGCAAACTTTACAACCAAGCCATCAATTCCATCATCCAAATTATTTGACATATAACATAAAAAGAATCAGTCCCAACACAGACCTCTGTGGAACACCACTAGTCACTGGCAGCCAACCAGAAAAGGCTCCCTTTATTCCCACTCTTTGCCTCCTGTCAATCAGCCACTGCTTTATCCATGCAGAATCTTTCCTATAATACCATGGGCTCGTAGCTTGTTAAGCAGCCTCATGTGTCAAAGACCTTCTGAAAACCCAAGTACACAACATCAACCAAATCACCTTTGTCTACCCTGTTTGTTATTTCTTCAAAGAATTCTAACAGATCTGTCAGGCAAGATTTTTCCTTGAGGAAACCATCATGACTATGGCCTATTTTATCATGTGCCTCCAAATACCTTGAAACCACATCATTAACAATCGACTCCAACATCTTACCAACCACTGAGGTCAGACTTACTGGCCTATGGTTTCCTTTCTTTTGCCTCTCTCCCTTCTTCAAGCATGAAGTGACATTTACAATTTTCCAGACTTCCAGAACCATTCCAGAATCTAATGTCCCCACAATCTCTTCAGCCACCTCTTTCAGAACCCTGGCGTGTAAGCCATCTGGTCCAGGTGACTGATCTACCTTCAGACCTATCAGTTTCCCAGGAACCTGCTCTCCAGTAATGGCAACTTTTCATACTTCATGAGCCCTAACATCTGAAACTTCCTCCATATTGCTAATCTCTTCCATGGTGAAGACTGATACAAAATACTTATTCAGTTCATCAGCCATTTCCTTGTCCTCTATTACTACCTCTCCAGTATTGTTTTCCAGTAGTCCAATATCCACCCTTGCCTCTCTTTTACACATAATGTATCTGAAAAATCTTTTGGTATCATCTTTAATTTTATTGGCTCACTTATTTTCATATTCCCTCTTTACCTTCTTAAAGACTTTTCTTGTTGACTTCTGTTAGTATTCAAAAACTTCCCAATCCCTAACTTCCCACTAAATTTTGCTCTGTTAAGTGCCCACTCTTTGGCTTGTATGTTAGTTTTGACTTCTCTTGTTAGAGTACTTTTTTCTCTTTGGGATGTATGTATATATCCTGTGCCTTCTAAATTGTTTCCAGAAATTCCAGCCCTTTGCTGCTCTTCCGTCATCCCTGCCGGTGTTCGTTTCCAATCAGTTTGGCCAACAACTCGCTCAAGCCTCTGTAATTTCTTTTACTCCAGAGTGGAGGGAAGGCCCCAAATCCTCGGCTTTGCCTGCTGCTGGCAGCCGGGGCTGGGGTTGGAGTTGAAGCGCTCGGCGGAGATGGTGCTCGGTGTCGGAGGCACGAAGTTTTCGGACGACTCAGAGTCGGATGTGGTCGGGCATGGCAGGGAGAGTTTTCTTCCTTCTTCCGTCTGCGTGAGATGTGGGACTTTCGAGAGACTTTGAACTTTTCTTACCGTGCCCATGGCTTGTTCTTCATCAAGCTGCGGTATTGTTGCACTGTTGTAACTATATGTTATAATTATGTGGTTTTTGTCAGTTTTTCAGCCTTGGTCTGTTGTGTGTTTCTGTGATATCACACCAGAGGAATATTGTATCATTTCCTAATGCATGCATTACTAAATGACAATAAAAGAGGGCTGTGTGTCCTCATAATCTAATTATACTAATACATCTGACTTTAGCTTCTCCTTCTCAAATTTCAGGGTGAATTTGATTATATTATGATCATCTCCCCTAGTCAATTGCACAACACCCGATCCAGAATAACTAATCCCCTAGTGGGCTCGACCACGAGTTGCTCTAAAAAGTAATCTCACAGGCATTCTAGAAAATCCCCTCTTTGAATCCTGCACCAACCTGATTTTCCCAATCTACATTTTATTAAAAACCCCCATTATTTGGCATGCGTTTTCTATCTTCCATTATAACTTGTAGACCACGTTCTTACTACTGTTCTGGGGTCTGTATATAACTCCCATCAGGGTCTTTAAGTGAAAGCATGCAGACATGGTCAAGAGGTTCAGTTATTGTTCAGACCAAACAACAGAATGGGAAAAAATATGAGTTGTGACTTTAACCATGGAACGATCGTTGTTGCTCAGAAACTGCTGATCTCCTGGGATTTTCATGCGCAACGATCTCTAGAGTTTACAGAGAATGGTGCATTATCAAAAACAAATCTGGTGAGTGGGAGTTCTGTGGGCGAAAACGCCCTTAATGAGAGAGTTCAAAGGAGAATGGCCAGACTGGATCAAGCTGACAGGAAGGCGACAGCAACTCAGATGACCACAGGTTACAACAGTGGTGTGCAGAAGAGCGTCTCCGAACACAACTACTCTGATTACACCCTCTGGTACAGCCTAAGTTGCTAAACTGATGTGCTAGGGCTCGTGATCCACAGCAGGACTGCAGAAGCAGGAAAGCACTAGCAAGCGAACAATTCATTTTAACAATGTTACTGAGAAATAAATATGGGTCAGGATACCAAGGTGAACTCCATTACTCTTCGGTATAGTACCACGGGATCTCTGCTGCTCACTCCTGAGGGAAAGGTGTGAAACTAGTGAGCAGAGTTGACTGCAGACTGCGGAACAGCAGCTCGCAGCTGAGTGACCAACGAACCCACCCACGCTGACCACAATATAAAATGCCTGCGGCCCTGGGTTCAAAATACTTTGGATACAGTTTGTGTAACATAAGGTAAATAAATAAGCACAGTTTTTTTTCTAATTTACGTTTCTTGATGCACGCACAGATGATACGGTTTCACATCACAGAAAATTCTGATATGGGTCATTATCCTTTTGTGACATGGTTTGGTAGTGTAGTGGTTAGCATCGTGCTATTCCTGAAGTTTGTGCGTTCTCCCTGTGAGCATGTGGGTTTCCTCTGGGTACTCCGATTTCCTCCCACAGGTTAATTGGTCACATGGGTGTAAATTAGCAGCATGGGTTCATGGAGCAGTAAAGGCCTGTTACTGTATCTCTAAATAAATAATTAAAACTGGGGACGTATGTAAATCAATTTCTGCTGATGCATGCAAACGGGATATGGAATATTTCATTCCCTGTAACCTTGCTACACAACCTTCTCATCCGTTCGCTATCAGTGCTCCCTGTGCACTTCAGATCCTGGATCCAACTTTTGGCCACAGTTCCACAGCCAGACGATGCAGGAAAACACTCCGTGGGATCTCTGTATCTATAGAGGGCACACATACTTGGAAGTTTGGAATATGATGAACACTGGGTGGGTTTGCTGACTATGAAGTTCTAAACTCAAATGAAGATCTTAAGCTTTGTCCGATATAGATAGCTATGAGTAACCTCACTAAAGGGAGGCCATCTACTCTTCAACAACTAGTTCATGTCCCTGTTTATCCTCAATGGTGATATTAGCTGTCAATACCCACTATTTGGTAGTGGGTCCCCCCCACCAACCAAGGACGAGATACTTCCAGCTGACAATGTAGTTTAAACACAGTTAACGCAAACACGAGGGAATCTGCAGATGCTGGAATTTCAAGGCCCAAGGGTCCCGGCCCAAAACATCGACAGTACCTCTTCCTAGAGATGAATCCTGGCCTGCTGCATTCACCAGCAACTTTTGTGTGTGTTGCTTAAACACAGTTAATTTATTTTTAGTGATACACATTTAAATTTAGACAATATTCTTTTTTTTTTCCTTTTTAAATCTTTTTATTGAGTAAGTATACAAAAAAGGTAAGCCATATAAACATTAATACAATGTTAAAGTATAATAAAATTCCAAAAGATAACAATACCAAAAAGAAAATACTACAAACAATGTAATTTAAGCATAAGAAACCAAAATAACATAATAGTATATTAGATTTTATATATATCAATGGAAAAAAAGAAAAAAAAAACCCAAAAAAAAACCCACCGTGCAACTAACTAAAAGCAAAGCAAAGCAATGGGCTAACTTGAAACCAAACAGAGTTAAACTTAAAATCACGTCCTCAATCCCGACCTCCATTAAAACAGTGAAAAAAAAACAAGAAGGGTAAATATTACATTAACTGAAAATATCGAATAAAAGGTCCCCAAATCTGTTCAAATTTAAATGAAGAATCATGAAGGTTACTTCTAATTTTCTCCAGATTCAAACATAAAATCGTCTGAGAAAACCAAAAAAAGGTAGTTGGAGCATTAAGCTCTTTCCAATGTTGTAAAATACATCTTTTCGCCATTAAAGTAAGAAATGCAATCATTCTACAGGCTGAAGGGGAAAGATTACTAGAAATTTTTGGTAGTCCAAAGATAGCAGTAATAGGGTGAGGAGAGATATCTATATTTAATACCTTAGAAATAATATTGAAAATATCTCTCCAAAAAGTTTCCAAAGTAGGGCAAGACCAAAACATATGAGTTAAAGAGGCTATCTGCCCCGAACATCTATCACAGAAAGGATTAATATGCGAGTAAAAACGCGCTAACTTATCTTTGGACATATGTGCTCTATGCACCACTTTAAATTGAATTAGGGAATGTTTAGCACAAATAGAAGAAGTATTAACTAATTGTATAATCTGCCCCCAATCATCCACAGAAATGGTAAGCCCCAATTCCTGTTCCCAATCTACCCTAATCTTATCAAATGGAGCTTTCCTGAGTTTCATAATAATATTATAAATCATAGCCGATGCACCTTTCTGACATGGATTAAGGTTAATTATCGAATCTAAAATATATATAGGAGGAAGCATTGGAAAGGAAGGAAGTATAGTACTTAGAAAATTTCTAACTTGTAAATATCTAAAAAAATGTATTCTTGATAGGTTATATTTATTAGATAATTGTTCAAAAGACATAAGGGAACCATCTAAAAATAAATCCAAAAACCGTAAAATACCCTTAGTCTTCCAAGTTTGAAAAGCGCGATCCGTAAAAGAGGGAGGAAAAAATATGTTACCTAAAATAGGAATCGCTAACCCGAATTGATTAAGATCAAAAAATTTTCTGAATTGAAACCAAATACGCAAAGCATATTTAACGATCGGGTTAGAGACCTGCTTAAGGCGTTTCGAATCAAAAGGAAGAGATGAACCTAAAATAGAACCAAGTGTATAACCCTGAACAGATTGTAATTCCAATGCCACCCATTTAGGAATAGATAGTATATCCCGGTCAAGTAACCAAAATTTCATATGTCGAATATTAATAGCCCAATAATAAAATCTAAAGTTAGGTAATGCTAAACCTCCATCTCTCTTAGCTTTCTGTAAATGTATTTTACCCAGTCTCGGATTCTTATTCTGCCAAATAAATGAAGAAATTTTAGAGTCGACTTTATCAAAAAAAGATTTAGGAACGAAAATTGGTAATGCCTGAAACACATATAAAAATTTTGGCAAAAAAAAACATCTTAACTGCATTAATACGACCAATCAAAGTTAAATATAAAGGAAACCATTTAGATGAAAGTTGAGTAATATGGTCTATTAATGGTAAAAAGTTAGTCTTAAATAAATCTTTATGTTTACAAGTAATTTTAATCCCAAGATATGAAAGGTAATTATTAATCAATTTAAATGGAAATTTATAATATAAGGGAAGATGTTTATTAATCGGAAAAAGTTCACTCTTACTAAGATTTAATTTATAACCTGAGAAAAGACCAAATTGTGCTAATAACTCTAAAACAGCAGGAATAGATCTCTCAGGATTAGAAATATATAAAAGTAAATCATCAGCATAGAGTGATAATTTATGGGACTTTAATCCCCGAGTTATCCCAGTAATATTTGAAGATTCTCGAATAGCAATTGCAAGAGGTTCTAATGCAATATCAAATAATAGGGGACTGAGAGGACAGCCTTGTCGAGTACCACGAAAGAGAGGAAAAAAAGGTGAGTTTAAAGAGTTAGTACGAACCGAGGCTACAGGGGAGTGATATAACAGTTTAATCCAGGATATAAATTTCAGGCTAAAATTAAACATTTCAAGCACCTTAAATAAATAAGGCCATTCTACTCTATCAAAAGCTTTCTCGGCATCTAAAGAAATAACACACTCAGGAACATTTTGTGAGGGAGTATAAACGATATTTAACAATGTACGAATATTATAAAAAGAGTAACGACCTTTAATAAAACCCGTTTGGTCTTCCGAAATAATAGAAGGAAGTACTTTTTCTAGTCTATTTGCTAATAACTTAGAAAAGACTTTAGAATCAACATTTAATAAAGATATTGGTCTATAAGATGCACATTGAGCAGGGTCTTTATCCTTCTTTAGTATTAAAGAAATTGATGCTCTATTAAAAGATTCCGGAAGTTTACCAAGTTTCAAAGAAGCCTCAAAAACCTTATAGAGCCAGGGAATCAATAAAGAAGCAAAACATTTATAAAATTCAACGGTAAACCCATCAGGGCCAGGAGCTTTCCCCAGATTCATAGAAAAAATAACATTCTTAATCTCATCCATTGTAATGGAAGTATCTAATAAAGAAGACATATCCTGTGAAATCTGAGGAAAGTCTAACTTATCTAGAAAATCATTCATATATTTAGAATCTCGAGGAGACTCTGATTGATATAAAGAAGAATAAAAATCACAAAAGGTATGATTAATCCCCACATGATCCAATATCAATCAATCATTTTGGTTATAAATCTGATTGATTTGAGATTTAACATAATTAGATTTCAATTGATTAGCCAGCAGCTTGCCAATTTTATCACTGTGAACATAAAAATCACTTCTTGTTTTCTTTAATTGGTTTACAATCGAGGACGAGAGTAGTAAACTGTGTTCCATTTGAAGTTCAGTTCTTTGTTTGTATTGCTCCTCAGAAGGAGCCATAACATATTTCTTATCAATTTCTTTAATCTTGTCCACAATTGCCATCTCCTCCTGCTTCTGTTTCTTCCTCAAAGCAACGGAATACGAAATAATCTGACCCCGAATATAGGCTTTAAAAGTGTCCCAAAGAGTGTTAACCGAAATATCTTCTGTATGGTTAATTATAAAAAAAAGCTCAATCTGTTCATTCATAAAATTAACAAAGTCCGAGTCCTGAAGCAACAGCGAATTAAAACGCCATTGTCTATTGTTTGGTATATTGGCCATAATTTTAATAGAAAGCTTAAGTGGAGCATGATCCGAAATGGTTATAGAATCATAATCACATTTAATCACTGAAGGAATGAGACGAGAATCAATAAAAAAATAATCAATTCTTGAATAGGAATGATGAACATGTGAAAAAAAGGAAAAATCTTTTTCCTGAGGATGCAGAAAACGCCAAATATCCGTCGACCCAGAATCAGAAAGGAAAAAATTAATCAAATTTGCAGATTTATTAGGTAAAGTCCGTAAAGGAGCTGAACGGTCCAAAGCTGGAGATAAACAGGTATTAAGATCTCCGCCCCAAATCAATGAAAACTCGTTCAAATTCGGAAACTGATCAAACAATGATTTATAAAATTCCGGACAATCCATATTAGGAGCATAAACATTAACCAAAACTACTTTTTTATTAAATAGTAAACCACTAACCAATAAAAATCTACCATTCGGATCAGAGATAATATCCTGTTGTATAAAAGTAACTGAGGAATCTATAAAAATAGAGACGCCTCGAATCTTAGCATTGGAGTTCGAATGAAATTGTTGTCCCTTCCAGAATTTGAAAAAACGTAGTCTGTCCCCCCTCCGTACATGGGTCTCTTGTAAAAATAAAATTTGTGCTTTAAGTCTCCGGAACACTTTAAAAACTTTTTTCCTTTTAATAGGATGATTAAGACCATTAGTATTCCAGGAGACAAAATTAATAATAGACTCCATAAATCCTAAAGTCAACCCACAACAGGGAGGATTGACAATAGGCGCGACCCACAAACCCGGAGAGGGAACAGAACATACAAAAGATACCGGGGAAAAGGACGCAACCAGTACTTCAATAATGTATATAGCCCAAAGAAAAACAAACTAAAACGTGAAGCCCCGCCCGCCACCCCCCACCCCAAGACCCCAAGGCAAAATCTAAAGCAGACCCGCCAGAAAGAAGCAAGCGCTAAAACTACCCCCATGACTTCCGGTATACGCTCCCTAAAAAAAAGGTATAAATATGAAAAGGATCAGCTAATTGTAAAACAGTAAAAAAATAAATAAAAAAAAGTTAGCTCAATTAGAATACACACAGAACAGAACAAAAGCCGGAAAATATATATTTAAAAAAACCACAATATACCTCAAACTCATGAATAGACACAGCAACAAAAAAAATAGGATTATTAACATAAAGTGATTATAAAAAGCAAAACAGAATAAAATTTAAACAAAAACTACAAAATTTAAGGCCGCACAGGAAATACGTAAGATGACAAAAGGGAAGTAACCACCCAGAATCCCCTGGGAAAAGAAAGAAATGACGCAGTTAAAAAGAAAGTTTAGTAGCCATATTAAGAAATCGAAAGTAAACTTTTCTGCCCAAATAGGGCACAGAAAAGTTAAAACCAACCAATTCACAGCCTCCGATCGACGGAGAAAATTAAAAAGAAAGCAATTAAGATGTTGGAGATGAAAGTTGATCCAGATAACTCTGGGCATCCGATGGAGAATCAAAAAAACGAAGGGCTCCATCTGACATGCGAATCCTTAGACGTGCAGGGTACAGCAGCGCTGGTCTTAAATCCCTCTTATAGAATTCCGACATCACGGATCTGTAACGGACCCGTTGGTCCCAGATTGGTTTACTGAAATCTTCCACGAATCGGAACTTAAGATCCGAAAAATCAATGAAACCTTTAGATCGAGCGAATCGAAACAGTCTCTCCTTGTCTTGAAAGTAATGAAAACGTAAGATAACATGCCTAGGTCTATCTGACCTAGACGAGTATGATGGGATTCTGTGAACACGATCCAGTAGCGGTGGTTGGTCAGGAAATACAGTAGGGAATGCATCTTTTAAAAGTTGGGAGAAATATTTCATGGGGTTGTTACCTTCAGCGGCTTCCCTCACGCCAATCATTCGTAAATTCTGCCGTCGCATTCTAGATTCCAAGTCAGAGTTTTTAAAAGTCAAAAAGTCAAGTTTCTTCTTCATTACATTAACTGTTTCTTCGATTTTCCCCATCTTAAGCTCA